>NC_056741.1:1082910260-1082920260 GCF_019279795.1 Protopterus annectens
GGAAAGGACAGCTCACATATGGCAACCACTAGAGTGTCTGTCAAACAGTCATGTCTGTGTCACAGCTAGGCCAGTTAATGGGATGTTGCCCATATCCATATGTTATCTGTGAATAGGAGTATTATACATGTTTGTACTGTAAATCTAGGATACCTACATAGGGCATGAGCATAGTAAAGCACTGTTGCAGATATGTGTGTCAAACTGCATGTGATATATTGAATTAATAACATTCAACTGCACAGTGTTCTTCTGGACAAAGTTCACAGTTGTGACAGATATCTGTAATCACTTACACATATACTTGTGTTATGGCAGCTATACTGATATGTTATCAAAATTGACTTCCCTGTTTTGTCACCCAGTGAGGTGGACCAATGACCAGAAGTCCTGGTATAACAGGTTGAGATGTATGACTGAGCTGCAAAACTGTAAATACAGTATGCCATAATGACATAGAACACAAATGTGTACCAGGTATCCCCTGAGCATGTGTATGTATGCATATGTTCAGCTGAAAGGCACAGAAGTAATAACGTGGGTCACAAGCAGTCTGGAAAATAGAATGTGCATGTTGCACATGTGTGTAATATCACTGTCACTGCATACGACAAAATAAAATGTGTACTACTACTGATTGTTGCATTGCCATGACACTGATATGAGTACTACAGTAGGCATGCTTGTCACGTAGTAATCAGACAAGTATACAACTGTGTTATGACCCACTGTCCATGCCTACCACTAACAGCTATATCAACACCCATATACACTAGATATCAAAGTGTACACACCCCTGTTGCAATGCCAGGTCTTTGTGCTTTATGCCAATGAGACCACAGAAAGTCATGTCACATTGTTTCTCACCATAAATGTGATCCATAACCTGTACAATTCTATTGAAAAGGAAACAAAGTTGTTTCATGAAAGGAGAGCAACCATTGCCAAGTGAAGATGTGATATGACGTTAGAATACAAACCAAGACAAATGGATGCTGAATCATCTCAGCAGGTGTTTACGCAACATATCAGTGTAAGGGTGTGCACACACATACAACTGGCTTACTTTACTGAGTATTAATTCCCATATGTTTCCACTGGACAGGTTGTTATGGTCCCTATTGAACTGAGCAGGCTATAGGACACATCACAGGTGGGGATTGTGTTGACATGTGCTTTTGTGGGATCATGTTCCAATTGCACAAGTATCATGCATTGTAACAGGGGTGTGTACACTTCATATCCATTGTAGCTATATGGAATCAGCAGTACCTTACCTGTACAACCATCCTCCACCAACGATAGGGTAATCCCCCTTGGTGGACAGCACCAAGACACAAAGCACATAATAGGTTTCTATAGTGGCTGTACAGGGATACATTGATGCAGACCACAGCATGGAATCAAGTGCACATCTATCTGAGCAAGTATGTAGGCTCACAGGTGGCTTCCAGTAAGCCTGACTATGACTAGAAATCAGACATATCCAAACCACCAAGGCCAATTGCAACCAAGTCTACACATATGTACGCAGTCTCAGAGCCAGTAACACATGTCAACCTGTACTGGGGGTAAAGCACACCTCATACACACATGCCATGGATACAGGCAACCTGCATCAGACAGGATAGGCAGGAACAGTGGCACCCTGTCCACAACATTAGTACAGGGGGATATGCACATCACCCACACTCCTGCCCACATCAGTGGTGAGCATGGACATAATGCCGACTGATGGCACCAACAGCAAGTCTCCATGGGCCATGAGAACATCACAGTTTGCCTCCTACATAAACACAGGCATGTGCTCACAGTTCCATCACACACTACAGTCAAACACACACATGCCACCATCCACACACCATCCACATGGAAGATGGCCACTGTCATCCCTCTGCACAGAAATGAATGGTGAATGGTGAATAGTGAATTATGTCATTAAGTGTCCAACATTGGGAAAACTGGACAGGTCAGGGCCACGAGTGTAATGCAAGATGTCAAAGCCATGATAGCTTACTGAGTTATAGTATAGTCAGATTATTTGCAAGTAATATCCACTGTTGATGTGCATGTGGACAACCGTATGAGGTCCTGTGACCTTTTTACCTGATTAAGTCTTCCAGGTACAATGTCCCAGAAATGTCTGCACACATTCACAAACTTGGAAAATGATGCAATCATCCAATATGTCATCATGCATCATGCCATCCTCTTCAGCTGTAGGGTCCAGGATCTGCAGGAGAAGACCACCCTGTGGAGCAAGCTCATCCATAGTGTAAACGATGTTGGCCTGCACAACTGAAATTATGAGCAGGTGTGGCATCGATGCATCAATCTGATCCTCCATGCCTGACAGCGTGCTGCTGCAATTAGGAGGGACCAGCCAGCCACAGGTGGAGGTCATGCCATCCAGCCCCCACTGACACATGCTGAGGAGCTGCTCGCCAGCCTTGGGACATTTTCCTGCCAGCCAACTCAGGAGGCTGAAGACAGCATTGTGAAGGTGGGTGCCAACCAGACAATGGGATGAGGAGCTTGCAGGTAAGGCCCCAGGGAACATTACTAGATCACTGTTGCTTATCCATATTAATCTGTAAAGTATCTACATGCATATGTCAGATAAGATAGTTTGTTGCTACAGTGTAGTAATGAACAGATGTGCATAATCTCTAGTATTGTGGGTTTGTACTGTTGATGTGCTGAAATGCTGCTCCCACCCTGTACGAGTGCCACAGGTGTGGCTACTGACATTAATTCTGTCTCACAACTATTAAGGTCCCCCTGGTATACAACTAGGGCAGCAGTCTGTAGCTGGTGAGTATGGAGTTGTTTGTTCAGGTCTGCCAATACACCGGCCATGTTATGGCCATGCTATTTGCCATGCACACATTTAACACACCTACCCATAGTGCATGCTGTACATGTTCACATATTCTTAGTGTTAACTGCACTGCATCACAGTGGTCACCATGGTGGCATATCTGAAAGGTATGTAAGAGTCCTGCAGTATACCTAACAACTTGTCAGTGCAAGATGAGTGGACAGAGATGAACATAATGGTGGGGGGGAGGATGGCCTAATGGTCAAGGTGTTTGCCTTACAAACACAAGGTGCAGGGGTTTTGTCTCTCACTATAATTATTGGCTAGGGCAAATGGCTTGCAAGGGCAGTAAGCCTAGTACTAACCTATGAACCTATGAACAAATAGCCTACAGTAGGGATATGTCTGAAACATTACCCTTATACAGGGGCTACAACAGTGTATACACCACTATTACAATGTCAACTGTTCCTGATATAAATAACGGTAAATCACAATACCACATTCCACACCTTTTGCAACCTGTAATGTGATCCTAACATGAGCAATGAATGTGTAATATGGAATCCTATGTTAGGACAACAAATATGGGGAATACATACCTTAACAAACACTGGAAACATATGTGCACACACTCCAAATAACATATTGTGGAAGTAGCTTGTGATGCACTGACAGCATTCACTCTTCTTGAGTAAACACCTTCCATCAAGTACAGGGCCTCAATGTCACACCAAGTCACGGTCTACTGTCCAAGAAGCATGTCCATGACATTTGCCCACTCACCTGCAACAGAGGCAGCCATGGCATGCACACATCTTACAAACCATGAAATGGATCCCATATCCAAAAGGTAGCACTCAGAAGTGGGAAAAGTAGCTTTACCTCACCATTGCATATACCATGGCAAACAGTGCAGACAGTCATGCATGTGTGTATGAAGTATGGGTCAACATTGATGTAGAAAATAAACAGATGCCCATCCAAAATAGATGATAAAACATGTTGCAAACTGATCATGGAGGCTGCCCAGAAACATGCAGCAATGCTGTGGGACTTGCAGGAATGCCTAGCAAGTACTTCCTGTGTAGTACGTGTGTCAGCAATTGCCTGGATTCTGCATAAGTGTGGCCTTTGGGTTAGGGTAATCAGACAGAAGATTTGTCCCACATGATACATCATCCAGGGCTCTCTTCAGGTAACATAAGCATAACATCAAGTCTCCCAAAGGCATGTGTTGCAATGTGTAATGGTGTCATGAGACCAAGGCTCAAACCTACAGACATTATTCATAAAGATACATGTGGTGCACAGGCAACACCTCACCCCACTTCAGGGTCACCATCCCCAATATTTAGCTTGCTGGTGACAGTGAACACCTTTAGGTTTGCAGTTCGTTAGCTGGAACTAGGCTGGTACACATGGTGTTTGGAATTTGGAACACTGCAAAATAACACTCATGTGTGGCCCATAGTTGTCAAGCATCTGCATTAAGGCTGAGAATGGGGAGGGGTGTCGGCATGAAACACAACAGTGAACTGAAGCATACATTCAAAACTTGCTAAGAATGGCTGTATCTGAACACAGTGAAGGTTATCAATTGTGCCAGGCACAACCCTGACTCTACAGCAATAGTGAAGCCCCTGTGTGACCTCCAAGGGTTGTGCACATGAGCTGACCGTGCAATCTGGCAGAGTTGGGGGACATTTGTAGGGCAAAGTGGCCAGATAATTGCAAGTGAAGATGGGCTCTGCTAGTATACCCCTTCCAGGAATAGTGACTGCTGTAGTTCATTTAACAGGTGCTTCAACAAACCATTGTGTTAAGGGTGTGCACTCTTATGCAAACAACATATTATATGCATCTCATTCAGCATCTGCAAGACTAACACATTTGTTTGATACTGCATTGGATTGCACAGGGCATATGTCACATATCAAGTGTGTGCAATGTTAACAAATGCAGTATTGTGGCCCTGTTGCCTATCATAGAAGAGGCTGGCATGTCAACAAGGGTGTGTACACTCCTCATATCCACATTAAGCTTTGAAGGTTGTCACTGCTGATGATGAGATCTGCAAATCAAAGGACAGGCATTAATTACTGACATCAGTCCTTATATCATCCCAGGTATGTGTCAGACAAACACATAGGGGCTCTGAGCAACAGAGCAAACATAACTGCCACACTATTACACATTCAGCAAAAGTGTGTACACTTGTGAGGTATGGTGCACAGTACATGCCAGTGTGCTGTACAGGTGCACAACAATACTGTGTATATGGGTACAGTGTGTTTCAGGGGAAGGGCATCACCTACTAACACAACTCATGCATCACAGAGATGTATAATGTTGGTAACAAGGGTTGAGTATGGCTGCAGTACATGCTGTTGAGTGCTGAATGTCATGCATGTTGACTGTTGGGTAATGAGAGGTCTGTGTAATATCTTTGTGCCACCTCACCTGTAAGTGTGTGTGTGTGTGTGTGTGTGTGTGTGTGTGTGTGTATGTGTAGAATTAAACTGTAATGTACAGGTCTTAATTCACATTTCTTCTCTGCCCCGTCACAGGTGGCGAGGTGGGTCAGGGCCCCTCCTGCAGGCAAACTGATGTCAGTGTCCATACAGACTCTGACAATGATGATAGGCATAGTGAGGCACAGGCAGGGTTGTCAAGGCTGAATCTGTACCATTGGTTGACATCCCAGTTTTATCCTCCCCATCCCCGCACACAGTCACAATGCCCATACATACCCCATCACCAGTGGCCATAGATGAGGGACAGTTGGCGGGTGGTGGCATGGGACAGGAAAGTGTGGCGACTATGGCAAATGTGTCTGTACACAGTGGATGACCGGCAAAGTATCAAAGTACCACACAGACAGATGCACAGGGGTGCTCGTAGGAGGGCTGCTGGCCATCATGGCCCTGGCAGAAGTGCCACAGCAGGTATCATCAGAAGCTTGTTTTAGGGGTGTCATGGAGACACAAGCATGTATGGAATGTTACACCAGAGATAGTCTGAGGCTCCAGAGGGCTACTCTTCCTGCTGTACATGACAACATCCGTGATCTTGCAGGTGCCCACCATTATTTTGCAAAAGTCATGGATACACGGTTGTGTGAGATGGTGGGAATCCTCAACCATGTGGTGTCTGTGGTAGAACATGTGGTGGGAGTAGGGCATCGGCCACATGGCTGTAGGTCAGCAACACCAACAGGTGTACACCCTGCCATGTATGGTCTGCAGCTATCCAACAAACTCCTGTACAGGGCAGCTACATGGCAGAAATGTGTGCATACATACACACACAGATCACCAACACAGCTAGGGCACCTCCATACCTACACACACCACATTTGCACAGCCCATGTAATAAAGAGTTCCCTAACCCACACACATCATGTCAACCAAACGACTCAGCCCAGGCCTCTGGCAGACCCACAACACACCCTATGCATATGATGATACCTGTGCCACATCCCTGTCATCCATGCCATCAATGCAGGGACATGCTAATATGGTCCTGATGCACAGGGTGAATGTACTAAGGTTTAGCAATGTAATGCTGTTTAACATGTTTTCAGCTGGAGTGATTAATGCTCACACATCAGGGTGTGTAGTTGTCCAGCCATGATGCATTATAGTTGTTATTAACACTGACTGATTGTGGTCTCCATAATGTATTCTGTTTGTGTTCTAGGTGTCTATGTGTCAGCAGGATGTTGATTTGCTGTCTTTTCCTACAAGGGATGTGTCACTGTGGTGACACATTGACTGTGTCATATTGTGGGTACAGCTGAACACAGGTAACAGGTCTGTATAACAGTTACTGCATGTGCCACATGTCTGATAGGTCTGAAGGGTGTATGCAGGTGAGTGCATGGTGTTTGATGTAAACAGCTCTTCTACAGTGGACAATGGTAAGTGTACTGGTGGCACACACCAAATGTTTGTGAATAACACACACACACGCACACACAGGCTTTGGTGTTGATGCAATACACAGAGAATACTGTCCACATGGATGTACTTCATTTTGCAGTGAACTCATTTTGGCCTATGTAATTCCAACAAGACAAGATTGTCAAAACATCACATCAGTAAATAATCAGTCCGTCAGTTTAATGTCATTAACAATGCTACTGGCAGGGTATATGGCCTCTTCCCCAATGTAGTGCAATCCTGGAGTTGGTAAACATAGGTGTACTGGTGTGGGTGGCACAGCCCCCCACTTTGAAGGGCATGGGGTAGCGTAGAAACACACATAGTGTGATTAACAACTACTTAATCTGTTAACATAAACTGTACAGTATAACGGCATACTAAGCATGAGGACATGCACAGCAATAATCCCAATGTGGGTGGCTGTGCCAACAACAACCACACTCATGTATATATACCAGCTCCAGTATCGCTGTACAGTGGGGGAGAGGGTATTTACACATCCACTACTAGTTTTGATTGAATGTATTTCCACAAGATGATTGCTTTGAAATGTTACCTATTGCCAGCTAGTTCTTGGATAAAGGATCTCCTGGGACATATATTTTCTGCAAACTGAAGTAGATCCATTCACACACACACACACACACACACACACACACACACACACACACACACACACACACACATACTTGGCAACACTGACAGTAGAACCCCTACCAAGATACTTATTGCTACTAATGTGTTTGGCCTTAATTGCACACACCACAGAGCTTTTACGGTGAGATGTGTCCCGAGTTTCCTGTTAAGTGAAGAACATCACCAGGCCCTGTACAGTATGGTAATGGGGGATGTACTGGGTGTCAATGAACAATACATAGTATGACATACTATCATATACACATTGACAAACACATACAGTCATAGACACATTTGACAGACCTGGGTTTAGCAGTGCTAACTACATTGACAGTGAGTCCATTCTGTTACAGTTTTTGCACACAGCACATGCATCATTGGGCTAGATAATGTAATCAGTTACCTGTATGGTTGAAGATGACAGCAGTCCTCATACAGTGGACCGTGGGACATGTACTTGGAGTACCATGGAGTAAAGACAGTATACCCAGCACCCACACCCCACACTGGATATTGTACTCATTGAAACCCATGATAATGCTCTGACATACCCACAATCACACATTGACCAGGACTGCAATACAAACCCTTGTCTGTCTAATGAGTGCTACTACAGGGATATGCATTTATTGCACATGCCACAGGGATAGTAGGGTGAGAGTTTGTCATGGTTCTCCTAATGTCAGCAGCATCACTATCCCTTATAATTTATGGCAAGGTGTATTGTATTTGGAGAATGTGGCCTCAGAATGCTGTCTCCTACAAATATGCACGCTCACACACAATTGCACACACATACACACACTTTCCAGGACTCAGAGGGTAACCCATGCCTATCTACCCATTTTTAGAACAGTGTTATGCTGGTACTATAAGCTCCGGGTAGCCCATAGGGTGAAGAGTATAACAAGGTACATTTAATGTCAATTACAGCAGCAGTGTTTCTAAGTATAGCAATGGGGGTGTAATGGGTGAGAAGGCCTTCAGAGTATTTTCAACTACGAGTTTGCAAACACACAGACACTCTTATTCTCAGTAATGCATACTGACACATTTGTCCATACTGAGGTCCAGGCTAATGTCCATGGAGAGATGAGAAGAGTAGGGCATGTGGGTACACTGGTATCATGCCACCTGACATTTGTCAGCAGGCCGTCTATCTACCGATGCTACTGGAGTGATCCCTAGGGTGACAGGACAGTTAAATTCAACAACCAATCACCTGGTTTTCTCTTGCAGAGGGCCAATGATGTGCTCCAATTGTCATGCATGCAACATATATTACATAACATGGCCAGTGTCCGGGTTAGAGATGTGTACCCAAGATTGTTATGTTGACTGTGGTAGTCTGGTTGAGGTATCCATGGCATGTGGTGCATACAAGATGGGGTTTCCTAGCTGTCGCATTCATAACACAGTTGGGCAGACATGCCAGTGTCAGTCAATCAGAGATTGCCTGTAAGCAGCTAAGATGGATACCTGACATATGCACATCTGTACAGAGGACAGACTGAAATTAGCTAGCCCACAGGTTATGCATTAGGATGAATGTTTTGACAGATAGACATCTGACACTGATAGGTATGACATTACTACATGACAGCAGCCCTCAATGACATGTCCTAAACACATAGTAGTCTGCAGTTAATATCCACATATCAGATCAATATCCAGTAGGAGATACTTAATAACATACAGCTCACACACCAAGAACATGATAGTCAGTACTCAGAGTCCAGCTTTGCATGCAGGGGAGTACGGTTCCAGTACTACAATCTGCAATCTACTCTTACTTGGAAAAGTACTGCTAAAAGTAGTAATGTAATGATACAATACATGCAAGTGTGACTGCATTTAACCTGGTATACTGCCCATGTATGAAACACATACAAAGAGAAAAGATTGTGGTACTAGCATTGTATACTCAGGTGTCCCATAAAGTATACTTACCCTCCTTGCTACTGTAATGGCAGCACATAGAAGCATGTTATGTACATGGAATTAAATACACTTATTAAAGATGTCTTTACCCTGCTATTTTAACAGACTGGAATTGGATCACTGGTTACCATGGCTGAGCTATGCTTAGCAGGTGTAAGCATTGCTTAAATGTAAATGCTAAGCAGATTTGCGCACTGGTAAGTGAAGCATACACAGTGTAAGTGCCTTTTCGTTTAACCATACGTTAGCACTGCTTACCATTGGGCAAACCCATGCAAACCCGCTTAAAGCTGCTCAAAACTGCCTTAACCACTCTGTATTCAACAGTCCTTGTTCTGCATAGCAACAAAATAAACAGCCCTTGCATGTCTTGAACTCAGGAACCCACAGACTACAGTCATACCACTTAAGCATTAAACCATTTGTGCTGTACAAATGTTTGTTGCTTGTTCAAATATATCATTCAGTGCACATTCTGAATAGTAGTGAACAACTGCTTTGACTACTATAATTGTTTACTACTTGTTAGTGAAAATAGTGTTGAATCAGTCATGTTTTTATATCTCAACATACAAATATCAGATAAATATGGTGGGATACATCTGAGAAAGTATATATAACTCCCATGTTTACACATAACAAGGATATGTGTGTA